>NC_090783.1:21093416-21125916 GCF_040054535.1 Antennarius striatus
CTGTCTGCTGGTGTGCTCCTTAGTCTGGAGGCTAATTACTGTGTCTGACTGGCCAGGAATGGTGCTGGTCCACAGCTCCAAGGTCAAAAAACTCCTCCTCCTCCTCTCATCAAGGGGCTCTCACATTTACTTAATGCTGCCACTCATAATATTTTTTAATCTCGCAAATGATAGTGAAAGCGCAAATTTCCCCTCTCGCAATTTATTAGTGTGTTTGCGCTACCTGGTAGTGTATTACTATCATGGCTTATCCAATTAGTGTGGATGTTTGAACAATATCTAATGGGAAGAGCAGCGGAAGGATGGCGAGAAGGTAGGATGGATGTGCAGGAGGAGGGTGCATCCTGCAAGGGGGGGTGGGGGGATTTGATGCCTGGAATCTTTATATCAGTGCTTTGATGGACTTAAACTGGTGTGTTTGCATGTGTGTTAGTGTTTACACAGCTGATGTGGTGTGATGATGAGGCCCATGTTGGGTATTTAAATCATTTAATTTACCAGCCTGACCCATATTGGCCCCTTTTCCACACATTAAACTATAACCTTTCGGCAATTAAGGTGCTTTTCAACTAATTTCCAAGTTTTAACATCAGACTTTAACATAAAATAACACACATTAATTGTCTATCTTATCCCATGTGTAATTCCCTGTAAATTTGATTACACTGGATTCTACTACTTCAATATCCTTAATGTTTTTTTCAAAAATAATTTTATAGTTTGTTTTACAATTACATTTTAATTTTCATTAGTGTGTTTCTGGTGTTTTTGTACTTGACTGATTTCCATCTGTATTTCTGAATGTCTTGTTTTTGGAAACTCAGAAAAAAATACGAGTTAAGGTAAATGGAATACATGCATCACTAAACATTGATAAGCCATGATAACAATGATGTGAATATCTGATTTAAAGTGGTGTGAGCTTCTTCAGTGAAAAGTAACAGTGGTATTGATATGCTCTATAATATTTTCAGAATAATTCTTTGTACCTTGCAGTGCTTTTTTTAAACTGCATTCACTGATTACTTCAACAAATAGAGTGTTTGTAACACGTGTGACACAAATTACAGTGACGGCTTTAATTAAAGTATGCAGTAGTCATCCACAGGGGAAAAACAACAGGCTGTCTGACATTTAATAACAAAATCATATGTCTCTCATTTCAGTAATTACCATGTCATGACAGCGCCCTGACAGAAAAATGCATCATGCCGAATTTCATTTTAGAAAGCAGACTACTGAAAGGCGCTTGCATTTACACGATTAAAGTTGGTACATTTTTTTTAAAGCTGATGCAAGGTACGATGTTAGACAAAAAGTTCATGTTTTAAAGAGAGCATGATTGTATTAATTTCCCATTTGTATCATTCACTTTGAGTTTTCCCTTTCAGAAGTGCATCACTCAGAATAACATACTGAAGTTCAACAAACAAAAAAAGAAATTACAGATAAAATGCCTCAAAAGATCCAACCACTTGTTCTCAATAGCGCTCTTTTCTTCCATCCTCAATGCTAAGGACACAGCATAGACAATGAAGTAGCAAATGTGTGTATGTACGTGTGTGTGTGTGTGTGTGTGTGTGTGTGTGTGTGTGTGTGTGTGTGTGTGTGTGTGTGTGCATGTGCATGTTTGTTAAGTCATAACACAGTTAGATTACTTTTAATAAAAAGCTGCCCTTGAAAAAATATAACAAAAGCTAGAAATTTTATAAGTATTATATGGAATGTACATGACTGAAACTTGATATCAGTGATGCCCCAGGGTATCTGACATTCAGTGTCATCAATGACAATAAAAGATCATTATTCAAGTGAAAGACACACAAGGGCAGAGGAAGCAATCTGTTCTCAGAGCTTCACAAATTATCGCATTTTAAGTCATGAGAAGCTTGTTTGTAAGAGAGAATTATTCATGCATCTATTGAATACAACATAGCTGTTTCTGATTGAGGAAACCCCAGTGTTATCTGCAGATATCTTGTCCTGTCTTGATTTACTGAGGTAGTGGACTGCGTGGCAACAAATGTTTTTAATAGTTATCATAATTATTATTTTTAAGCAGCTATAGTGACGTAAAGTAAAGATGACGCTATGAGAAATGTGAGAGGGAACCAAATAAATGCGTGGTGGGCAGCTGAAAAAAGTCGCTTATTAATGCTGAAAAGTGCTACAGAATCGTCAATAATGAAAGTTTGGGACCTTGTGGACAGTTATTTGTAGGGATGCATGGATGTTATTGAATTATAAAGCATCTCGTATTTACAACTTTGAAAACAACTACATCTCAGACTCATAAAATGAATGATATTAATCGATTGATTAATTGAAGTGTACTATTTCAATGTTCTCAAATTAAATTTAAAGTTTGTATTTTTTCTTGGTGGATGGATGGATGGATGGTTGGATTGATGGATTTTTTATTGGTGTACTCAGGAGAATAACATAAATACTGTAGTTGTACTGGTAATGCAAAAGACTGAACAACACTTGTGTTGTTTCTTTAAAACGATGAGAAAAAGCTTAAAAAGGGGTCAAGCTGTATCTTGGCAGACAAGAGCTATTTTGAAAATCCATTAGTGACTCAATGCAGAGTCATTATCACTTGCATGCAATATCTTGGCATTGACTTTTTAGTGTGCTCTGCATTTCTTTCTAAGGTCTCAAAATACCACATTAAATAGTAAAGCAGAAAAGGGGAGGTCTCTTAATGGAGAAAGAAGGGCTGTGGTATTTTAAAATCCATTTATTCTAATTCTGCTGAAATGACAGGTCCTTCCATTAGCAATCGCATTCTCCCTCTGGCAGAACGGATTGTGGACTTTGTCAGATATTATGCAGCATTGATAAATTTGTTTCTGGTCTTCTCAGCCCACAAAAGAAAATCAATTATCGGGATACTAAATAGTTTGAGCATTCCAGATAGAATGTGCAATTTGCAGAGAAAACATATTAGGTAATATTACAACAATGTTCACATTGTGCTTCCTAGTGAATGCTCACACTTTTTTTTGACGGTAGTCAATATGACACTCCATGTTTATATCCCACTTCAAAGCAGTGATGTATTGTCAGTGTCTGTGTGTCCATTCATCCGTCCGTCTGTCCGTCCGTTAGTCCACCAAATATCTTCGCAACCGTAGCAGATAGAAACATGAAACAAAAAGCACATTATTTGGGCGGCAAAGTAGATGAAAATGAGATGATGACCTTGACCCTGAGAAAACTAGGTCATGGTCAAATTTCAACTTTTGTACACCCAGGAACTGGATAGACAGACGAGGGAAAGGCCAGTGTAAGACCATGGACCTATTGTCATAGATCAAAGCACTAGCTTTGATCTATGCAAGTAGGTCAGGGTAAAATTTTGAATTCAGGGGTGTTGCAGGATGTTGCAGTCTGTGACTGCCTTGGTTCTATGCTTTGATTTACCCTTATCTATGAAAGTAGGTCAGGGTAAAATTTTGAATTCAAAGACTCCAACATCCTGTAACATACCCTGATCTACGCTGAAAGTAGGTCAGGGTAAACTTTTGAAATGAGGGGTGTCGCCGGGAGTTGCAATCTCTGCCTTGATTCTTGATGAATTTGTAATTGTGGGAAATGTTAATTTATAATAACATAAAAGTCTCATAATGGGCATAAAATGAAGTGATGTTTTGCCTGTGTAGTAGCTGGTCCTCTCTCCATATTTTTATGATGGTACTTCACACAATGTGCTGGAATTAGCTCTTTTTTCCTCTGTATTTTTTCAGTACATTGAATGCTTCTGATCAACCTGGCTCATAGTGTAATTATTTCATTCTACAGTGTGATTTTGCTATTGTTATGACTTCCTGATGTTACTTCCTCACTTGGATTTCTGGGCTGTCCTGTGAAAAAGAGGATGCATTCTTTATCGAATCTAATATTCTGAGGCTGATTTGTTATTTGCATCTTTAATAATAAATATTGTATAAATTCTATTTCATCATTAATGAAAAATCTGCCAACCTATTTGGTGTCATCCAATAACTACCAACAACTGAAATAACCTTTAAGAGGAGACCAACAAAGCTCCTACTTTGTTTTTTTTTAAAAATTGCATTTAGATTACAATTTATTGTAACAAACATGCCTTCTTTTGTCTCTATTACCACATGAAATACTATTCAGTACTGCAAATTAATAAGGCCTTGTCTTTTAGCCTTCAGTTACATCTAGAACCATGGCCTCGGATTTAGAGGTGCTGATCCTCATCCCACTCGCATCACACTCAGCTGCCTAGAAATTCTGTCCATAAAGATTATGAACAGAACCAGTGACAGAGGGCAGCCCTGCCGAAGTCCACCATGCCCCTGGAACTAGTCTGGCTTCAACTGCCATACGATGTTACAGAGTCGTGTCAACCACGATAGTCCCTGCACATCCAGAGACTTAAGGTACTCAGGGCGAATCTCATCCACCCCCAGTACTTTGCCACTGAGGCGTTTTTCAACCACCTTGAGCAGTTCTCCAGCTCTACTGTAAACAGTGTTGGCTGTGCACCGCTTTCCCCTGCTGAGGCACTAAATGGTTTGCCAGAATTTCTTGGATGCTGACTGATAGCCTTCCTCCATGGCCTCCCCGAACTCCTCCCAGACCCGAGTTTTCGCCTCCGTGACTACTCGAGCTGCAGTACGCCTGGCCTGCCCGTATTAGTCAGCTGCCTTTGGAGTCCTACAATTCAACAAGATTTGATAGGACTCTTTCGTCAGCTTGACAGCATCCCTTACTTCCGGTGTCCACCACCGGGTTCAGGGGTTACTGCCGCGACAGGCACCAGAGACCTTGTGAGGTGGAGAACATGGTCCACTCTGACTCAATGTCCCCAGCCTCCTTCAAGATCTGGGAGAAACTCTCCTGGAGGTGGGAGTTGAAGACCTCACTGACAGGGGATTCTGCTAGATGTTCCCAACAGTCTCTCAAAATACGTTTGGACCTGCTGAGTCTGTCCAGCTCCCTGCTCTGCCAGCGGATCCAGCTCACTACCAGGTGGTGATCGGTTGACAGCTCTGCCCCTCTCTTCACTTGAGTGTTCAACACACGTGGTTGAAGGTCTGATGATACAACAACAAAGTCAATCATTGACCTCCGGCCTAGGGTGTCCTGGTGCCGTGTGCACTTATGGACACCCCTATGGTTGAACAAGGTGCTCGTTATGGACAAACTCTGACTAGCACAAAAGTCCAATAGCAGAACACCACTTATGCTCAGATTGGGGAGGCCGTTCATTCCAATCACCTCTTTCCAGGTCTCACTGTCATTGCCCACGTGAGCGTTAAAGTCCCCAAACAATAGAGTCCCCAGTTGGAGCACTATTCAGTACCCCTCCCAGGGACTCCAAGAAGGCCGGGTATTCCGTACTGCCATTTGGCCTGTAGGCCGAAACGACAGTGAGACATCTGTCCCCAACCTGAAGAAGACGTGACCACTCTCGTTCAAAAACAACAAAAACAACAACAACAACAACAATAACAATAACAATAATAATAATAATAATAATAATAATAATAATAATAATAATAATAATAGTAGTAGTAGTAGTAGTAGTAGTAGTAGTAGTAATAATAATAATAATAATAATAATAATAATAATAATAATAATAATAATAAAAAACACTGATAAGTACGTCACCAAGTGCAAAAATATTTATGCTACCATATATTTTTTTTTCCTCGAGGGGAACATTCATAAGAGACAGCATACAAACACACACAAGTCAAACACAAATTGTCGGAGAAAGCAAAGAGGCAGGCTGTGGGAGTTGGAACTGTTGTTCCTCTATAATGGCTCATGCTTGAGCTATTTGTTCAATGCCGTACAGGCTTATTAAAAGTGCAACCGGCTCCCTCAGGACCAGGTTAGTGTTGCAAGGGACTACAGCAAAAACAGAAGGTACAGGTTTCTGATTCCCACATACAAAGGCACTTTATCAAACACATTCACATCTGTACATGTGAACACACAGCATCCCATGGCACTGTCTAATCACACAGCCAAAATGTATTTCTTTGTAACTGTCTCAAAGGAGCCTCCATGCTGGCCTTACAGTTCTCCTGTGGATGTCTACTCAGTACTTGCTGGTCTTGATCATGTCCCGTTCACAGAGGAGGGTTAGTGATCAAGAATCAATCAAGACAGGTCAGGTGAAAAGAAATTCACAAAGAAAAACAAATGTGGAAAAAAGAGGAAAGAAAGAAAATGAGAGAGCAATGATTTTTGGAGAGTTTATTCAGTTGGGAAAGATGATAGCGAGAATCCACCCATTAAGTCAGCCGACATAATGCTGTGGAAACAGCCAGGAAGCAGAGGCGGTTGCTCATTCACTCTCATATGCTTATTATTCAGTTCAGACATGATAAGAGAAAAACTACACAAACCATTTCAATAAAACAATGAAGAAGGATTATGATTTGCACATATGCACATATACCCTATATCTACTCTCAAACGTGCATGCGCAGCGCGGTTACACATCTGAAAACGCACATTTGCAACCATAATGTCATTGCCCTGTAACACAAAATGAGTCTTTTGTGTTTGAGCAGAGGGGGTCCAATGTCTACAGAGGGAAGTGAGGGCTTTATAATCACTGATGCCAGATTGGAAGTCAGCTGCAGCATAAGTGACCATCAATCACCACCATGGTGCACATGAAGAAGCCCCTTTATGGACAGCTAGACTTCAGACAACACACAGACAGCCTTCTCTCTCCAGCCCACTCCCACTCCCAGCAGGAGGGATTGCCACAAATGCATACATGCACATTGCATCACCACAGTTTTGTTTTGCATCACCACAGCATCAAAATAACCTTATTTTTAAATATTGTTCTTCCTTTGATCCATAATTTTAGATAAAGACAAACCCTTGGAAAATGAACTCTACTTTTTTACTCTTCATCGACTCACAAAAGTTCAATAGAAGAAACAAAGAAAGAGAAAGAGGAAATACGTTAGAAATGAAATTGTTTATTTTAATCTTGCAGCCTTTGCTAAACCATGCATGTAATTTACTGTATGGGCTCCATTTGTACATTTGTAACTCTGTGATGAGGTGACGATTTGCGTAGCTATTGTATGTGTAGTCTCTGTCTGCAAGTACACACATGTGCACACACGCACATGTATGTTTGCTTATGTGCACATTGTCTAGTGGCGGCAGCAGCAACTGTGAATTTAATCTGTGCAGAGAATCATTATCAGTTTCCTGGGCCATTAGACTAATGCTACGGGATAAAATAGCAAAGTGGCTGAGACCTGACGCTAACAGGGGCTAATCATCAGGACTACCTCTCACGGTAAGTTTGGATATGACACTAAATATTCCTCAGAGGCAAGAACCCTGGGCTCTTGCAATCAGATAATTACAGGGGCCTGGAATATTTTATTAATAAAAAATTCAATAAATTGTCTCAAATATTTGAACTAGCTGAGGTGTGTGATTTGATTTGACACTTGACTGGCCTCAGAAGTGTTAAAATTCCTTTTGTCACCATTATTAACTATTAATATTCTCAAATAATGATAATTTCATCATGAGGTACTTTTCTGCCCCAATATGCAACTGAGTGAGTATGTGTGGTTTTATTGGATTTAGGGGTGAGGGAATTATGAATCTAGAGCCTTCAAGTGAGTAATTCTCAAACCCTGCTGAAAGAGATACAAGTGTATTTATCACAGCATCTATAACCTGAGTTTCCCTTAGCAACTACAACCTCAGAATATTCCCAGCATGAGGCACTGGAGCTTTCTCTTTGCCCAGCTTTGGCACAGCGAGGCAGCTCTAATCTGCATGTTGCCTGATCTCACCAATGAATGGCTTCCTGTCTATTCATTCCATTTGGCCCAGCAACCAAAAGCACCTGGTGAGCATTTGATTGGCAAACAGCAAAATACTATCTGCAAACATGAAAGATCAAATGTGTGCCAACAGTTCCACAGTGTTTCTTTTTTTTACTATTTAATGAGCTGCTACCTGATGAGGGTGACCCCGTTGTCTCACATTGCAGCAGGGCGATTGAACAAAACCCTCATCTTAGAAACATGACGGCTTCAAGTCTACATTATATCAGGTATGTATTTAATTCATAGTTAATTCATAGTGTAGCCCACATGACAAATAAACTACATTGTTTAGTAAAATTAAAAATGGTCTAGAGCAGGAAAGGAAACAGGAGTGTCAGGTAATGTATGACAGACAGTGTATGTGTGTAAGTCATCTTTAATCTCAAACACACATTTAAAAGTCACTGTGTTCCCTACTGTTCCTGTGTAGCTGGGCTCTAACTGCATTTCAAAGACGACCTGTCTGACTGAAGCTCGGCCACATAGAAGGCACGGCAGGGCTTCATGTAATTAAAGAGGGACTGGGGAAAACCATACACACGAATGCAAATACACACTAACAGACACAGAGGAAGAAGTTTCAGGCCCCGTCCACACGATGACAGATTTTTTAAAAAACGGAACTTTTTAAAAACGCATCGAAAACGATTCACATCCACACGACAGGGTTTTAAAAAAAATCTCCGTCCACACGTAAACGCATCAGTGAGTTTTCGAAGACGGCTATAAGCATGCCAAACCATGTGGTGGGAGTATTGAGTCAAATTTTATCCAATAGGAATCCTCCATGTTTTGTTGTCACAACACAAAGGCCCATAAAGATGACGTCAAAGTTTTCCTCGCAGGCAAGATGTAAGCGTTTTTAAAAAGTCGCGGATAGGCCGTCCACACGACAACGCAGACCCAGCATTTTTTTAAAAAAATCCACCTCGGCCAGCGTTTTTAAAAAGTTGCGTTTTCATTCCGGATATCTGCGTTGTCGTGTGGACGGAAGGCGTAAACGCAACAGAAAAGTTGCGTTTTCAAAAAATCCGTCATCGTGTGGACGGGTCCTCAGGCTACAGGACAGGGGTCTGTGGATGAAGAAACCAAAACTGAGCCTGAACCAGCAAACAGAAATAGCCACGGACCGATGAAGATGGTTGGACTGCCTGATGAAGAAGAGAAACATCAAATAACCTCTGGGATGAAGAAATGAAGGGAAAAGGTGATAACAATGAGGGGGAAGACAAGGACGTACAGAAAATTGCTCCATCTGTTTAGCATATGAGTCATTTAAGTAGATCTTGCATGGCAGGCAAAATTTTACAAGGGAGAGAGAAGAATGAGGAAAGAGGAGAAAAATCAAGGAGGGCTGGAAAGAGAGCAGAGCTCCCCTATTAGTGAGGACTGTCACCTTTTGGCCATCCTGGATCGCCTCATCTCCATAATAGGCTGACCCCCTGTGTTTCAAGCTCATTAGAAAGGCAGACAGCAAGGCCAGGCAGACACACGCCTGTCACCTCACTGCTCCCACTGGAGACCTCATAGAGACGTAAATGAAAGAAAGATGAATGGAGAGATGGTCAGAGAGAAAGAGAAAGATGGGATGGAGGGTCGGGCTCCAGGTTTGATCAAGAGAAGAATAGAAAAAGAGCCAAAACTCGTGTTAAAAGAAAGGAAGGAAAGGCAAGGGAGAAAGTGGTTGTATGAAAATAAATCTGCCTAGCAACAGTCATTTGTCTGGAGCAGGGAGCTGTGCAGGAGATGTAGTCTGATAAGATTTCACACTGTAGGCCAAGGACTGATTTTCTTTTAGTTATTGCATCACTAAACTGTTTTCCATATAACCCACAATCAGCCCTGCAGAAGTTAAGTATTTGTAAGCCCTGCACAAGGGGCAGTTTATTCCAGTAAGTGTATACAGTGTA
This sequence comes from Antennarius striatus, assembly GCF_040054535.1. Lineage (NCBI taxonomy): Eukaryota > Metazoa > Chordata > Actinopteri > Lophiiformes > Antennariidae > Antennarius > Antennarius striatus. Next base: position 21,103,193 of record NC_090783.1, read on the forward strand.
TTTTGCCCACTTTTTCAGGTTTTGGATCAATTTACAGCATTCATATTTCTAAATGGTGAAATCTTTTTGTTTTTCCACCAATATCCAAATCAGACATGATCTAAATTGTTAATCTGAACCTGTACTATCTACTACTAACCTTAACCCTGACCCTAACCCTCTACAAATCATATGTTCTTTATTGTAAAATCAGCAACAGTAAAATTATGAATAAAGAAAATATAAGGTTCATCAAGCAAACAATTCAAATCACAAACATTTATTGATTCATAATATTACAGATCACTTCTACTCTTTACAAACATTGTCATTGAGCACACATTATGAATGCAGAAAAGCACATCTCTGTACACGAGTGAAAGTTGTTGACTGACATGCAGCTTGGCCATTCAGGACACCAGCGTTTTGTTCCTCCCTGGGGAGCCCATGTTCTAATACTTGTCCAACCTGCTATTGGTTTAATCCAGCGTCCCTATGCCAGACGCCCGCTGGACCAGACTCATGAGTCAGAGTGGCGATGTCAAGGGTGAAAAGGTTGATGACCTCATCTGGCTTTTTCACTATTGCATGGTGATCAGTTAGCTCACGGATGACTGACCAGTGAGTTGAGTTGATGCTGCATCTCGCCCGCAGGGAAATCATGGTTGATGAAATCACAACTGTCCCAGATGGAGGAAAATTTAAGTTGATTTATCCCTAAAAAGAATTGAGAAATGAGAAAAAAATGGTGCAGATATTTAATTGAAACACACATTGTCTGTACAAAAAACCTACTCTGATCCTGGATCTTCCTAACCCTCCTCTATTTTTACATCATCCATCGTTCGTCCGTTAGTCCACCAAATATCTTTTCAACCGTTGTAGATAGAAAGATGAAACAAAAAGCACATTACTTGGGCAGCAATGAGGATGAAAATGAGATGATGACCTTGACCTTGAAAAAACTAGGTCAAGGTTAAATTTTAACTTTTGTACACTCAGGAACTGGATAAAATAGAAAATAGAGGGAGAAGGCCAGTGTGAGAGAGAGCATAGATCAAAGCTAGTGCTTTGATCTACGACAGTAGGTCATAGCACTAGCTTTGATCTTTGACATATGCAAGTAGGTCAGGGTATTTTGAATTCAGGGGTGTTGCGGGGTGTTGCAGTCTGTGAATGCCTAGGTTATAGTTATATACTGTATGTGTGTGTAGTCCTGTGATATGCTGTATTGTCATATCAATTTGCTGTGTATCATCTGTGTAGTATTCGCATTTCCCTGCATCCCGGTTTGCATGTAAGTGATTTATAGTTAAAATTTGCTTAATTTTGAACTTATCTTTTAATGTGAATAGTAATTAAAACATAAGTATGGAACAGGGTATTATTTTAAAAGCACTTCACAGTCAGGATTATAAGCTTCCCAAAGGGAATGATTTTAATAAATCTTCCAAGCAAATAACAAAACTCATTGCCTTTCAGATATAAACCATATTCACATTGTCTGACAATCACTGCTTGATTAAATTTAGAAACTAATATTGAGTAAAATTAATTAACAAATAGTAGCTTTGCTAATTTGCAAATTTTGTCCATGCATCCACACTTAAGAGGTTTTGTGGTGCTTTCAGAATACTTATCCTCAGAGATGGAAAATAAAGTGTGCTGCAAATTCACAAGGAGATATGGAGTTAAATTTACCACATGCTTGAAATATTTCTACTCCACTAAAAATATACCTTTCCTTACGTGTTTACATGAAGTAAAGCATTAAATAAATACCTTGAGTATTTAAACTTATTGCTTCAAAAAATGCAGTGTATTCATGAAATCAACCTAACGATTTCTATACTTTCATCCATTACGTGTGTTCAGGCACATTTTTTCTGCATATCACAAAACAACCTGGCTTTGGTTAATAAAACTCTTCTTAAATCAAAATTACAGAATAATCAAATTTTTCTTCTTCTGCTTAATATTCAAATAAAATCAGGTTCTGTTTTGAGCAAATATTGTTGTTTAAAGACGTTATGTAAGAGAGTCCACTGGACAAGCCACTGTGCCCTTAAGGAACACAGGGTTCGTGAATAAATTACAAACGATTGTCGCCTCTGCACCAATCTGACTGACTGACTGACTGACTGACTGACTGACAGACAGACAGACAGACAGACAGACAGACAGACAGACAGACAGACAGACAGACAGACAGACAGACAGACAGACAGACAGACAGACAGACAGACAGACAGATAGAAAGAAATTGTACATATCCACTGCTCAGGCATTACATACCGAATAAATACTGGTGGGTTTAATTAATCTTGTGTCTAAAAGACATTCATGAATGCTAAAGACACAATATCCAATGCAAATTGTTCGATGTCTCCCTCAACTACCTGATTATTCATGTTTTCACATGTAAGTGAGTTGGATGCAGCCTAAGTACAACTGCACTACGTAGTAGCTTGTTGACCACATGCACAGTACTGTGAATTACAATTTGAACAAGGCAGTCAGAGACTGCAACATCCTGCGACCCCCCTGGATTAAAAAATTTCACCCTCGCTACTTTTACCTACTTTCTCCAGAATTTTGCACCCTAAAAGATACAAAAATGGTAAGTTGACATTAACCTAGTTTTCCAAAGGTGAAGGTCATCATCACATTTTTGTGCCTCTGGCTTCTTGAAAATGTTGCTTTTTGTTCTGTGATGATATCTTATCAGGTTTCAGAGTTGTGTACATAAAAAGGTATAAAAGTGAAAATTTGACCTTGACCTAGTTTTTCAAGGTCAAGGTTGTGATCTAATTTTCATCCCTTTTGCCGCCCGAGTAATGTGCTTTTTGTTTTATCTTTCTATCTGCGACGGTTGTGAAGATATTTGGTGGACGGACGGACAAACACACAAACACTGACAATTACAATGCATCACCGCTTAGCGGGATGTAATTATGGCAATGTTGCTTTCATAACCGTAATCAAACACTGCAAATATAAAACACAGTAGCATGCAGGATATGAGAGCATGCAATTACACATGCTGATAAATGCCATTTCACTTTGCATGTCTTTCATTCAATAGCCCCACTCCTAGCTCTGATTGTATTTGTCAATAAAAGCATAGTGGATTTTGAAAATCGTATTAGGAGCTACAGACTTACCTTTTTCAGATACAGTAACATTTTATCCTGGAAGCTGAATATAGCCAAGTTTTACCTGTTTCTCAAACAAAGCTGTCATTTCAGTAAAAAAAATTGTTCCTGTTTTTGTGTTATGAATGAAACAGCACCAGAATCAAGAGATACATGCCAAAAACCACAGAGAGGATAAGGACTTATGTATGTTGAACACATACAAAATACAGTTTGCTTATACTTCCTTTTATTGTCAATGAACTGAGACTCAGAACAGTGAATCTGGCAATGAAATGTCGTTGCTTGTCATGTCTACTGCACGTAGTGAATTCTTAAAGGCACTGATTGGAATAAACAAGCTCAGTTTAAGTAAATGCTGCAACTGAGGCAGCCAAAGGAACAGAGGCGGCCAAAGGAAGTACAGGCTTTAGGGATGACTAATTACTTGTACATAAAGTATAGACAGAAAAGTGAAACTGAGGAAGTGAGCGAAGATAAAGTTGTGTTTTTCCAATCAGAGTTTTGTAAATGAGGGCCATTTGACTACTGAGTACAGGTTACAGTGGTCAGTGTGAAATGGAGCTTTGGTAACAAAAAGGATGGCAGACTGGTAAATAAGATCAAGATTGTAAAGAAGGATGTTAGAGGCTGATCTGTAAGTGATGTTTGCATAACCTAAATGGGGAAAACTGTCATTTTGACCAGGAGTTGTTTGTCAGAGTGAGTGATTGAGGATTTATTTTGATAGAGAAAAACTATATGTGATTTAACTTAAGTAAAGTGTTGTGAGTGTGAGTTGTCTAACCAGATGCCCAAGTATTTGAACAAACAAAATCAATTGCAGAGCCATTGAGAGAAGTGATGGTTAGACTAAAGTGGTTTTGTGGGAAGGGTCTATTGAAGAGGATGCATTTTGTTTTATTTGTGTTTAATCATAAATCCAGATTGGAGAAGGTGTTCCCAATGCTAATGATACTGATTTGGAGTGAAGAAAATTCAGTATTTAGACAGGGAATAGATGTATAGAGAATTGTGTTGTCTGCATGTAGGTGGATACCAGCATTTCCTGAAGCATGAACAATATCATTGACAAAGATACTGAATGGTGATGGGTCAAAAATAGATCCTTGTGTTACTCGTTTAAATAGGGACAGAGGGGATGACAGATGACCCTTTACCCTCACAGACTGAGAATGACCAGAGCAATAGTTTTTGAACCAAGAAAAACCCCTGTCAGACAAACCTACATCTCCAAGTCTCCATCTCCAGCACAATATGATGGTTAACAGGATCAAAAGGCTTTGCTAAATCACAAAAATATCAACACAATATTCTTTCTTGTCCATGGCAGAGATGGTAACATTAAGCTGAGATACAGCTGTGTGCTGCTCTAAAGTCAGATTGAAGTGGACTCAGAATATTGTGAGTCTCCAGGTGGTAGAGGAGCTGTTTGTTCGACCAGTCTCTCCAATATTTTAGACAGGCAGGGCAAAATTGAGATGTGCCTGTAGCAGTTCAGTTCTGTGCTGTCACCTCCTTTAAAAAGAGGAGTGACAGCAGCACGATTCGAATCCTGAGGGAACACACTGGTTTGAAGTGAGATATTGAACAGGCAGCAGATGGGGGTAGCGATGACGTGGGCTGCTGTTTTGAAGAAGAATGGATCTAATGAGTCTAGTCTAGCAGATTTGTAAGTGCGCATAGCTCTGAGAGTACATCAGCCTCCTGTATTGACTGGAATCAGAATCAAGGGTGTATCGGGGAGATGGAGTAACAGGTAGGTTGCATGTGGGTGGAGATATACTGCCAAGAGAAGCACCGACAGCTTTAGCAAAATGTATGTTAAAATAATCAACCATTTCAGTTTTGTCTGTGAAAACATTGCCATCCGTTTTAATAAAAGTAGGGAGGTGTGAAGGTGAGTTTTTGTTTTTCTCTGTTTTCATGGTGTTCCAAATTGTTTTATGATCTGGGCCATTCACAGTGAGTTGCTTCTTGAAAAAGTTAGCTTTTGCTTGTCTGGTAGACTGAGTATATTTATTTCTCATTGCTCTGTAAAACTGCCAGTCTGAATTTGATTGTTTTTCTTTTTTTTTTGCCATATGCCATAAATTACGTTTTTTCCCACCTAGATTACAAGGGCAGGATTGAACCAGGGGCTAACACGATTTTTAATTTGGAGTTTTTTCACAGGAGCATTTCTGTTAATAATTTCACTAAACATAGTTTTGAAGTATGATCAAGCATTATTAACATCTGGAAGTAAATTGACTCTGTGACAGGGTATAAGAGCCAGCTCAGCTAAAAAAGCCTGAAAATTTAAGTTCTTAAAAAAACGTTTGGAAATAATAAGAGGGGATTATTGTGAAATTAACCCCTCTCTCTCACACACACACACACACACACACACACACACACACACACACACACACACACACACACACACACACACACACACACACACACACACACACACACACACACACACATAAAAGCTATAAAATAGTGGCCACTCAAGCTTTGACAGAACACTCTAGAAGTGCATTTCTGGCATATTGGTAAGCATCAGATCAATTAAGGTGCCACATTCATGTTCTTTGTTTCGGGTAAGGGCTTGCACATTTTGAGACAGTTTAAGTGCATCCAATTGTAACTGTATAGTTACTGAAGGATGTCAGACATGTCCCAATTTAAGTCACCTAACAGGATAAACTCAGAGGAAGAGTGTGGGGTCAACAATCCACAGGCAGGAACAGACGGTGGTCTGAGCAGCAACAGTGAGGGAGAAGCTCTTGGAGAAGTGGATTTTTTAAATTATCAACTGAAACTGCTTGGAGACTGACCGAGAACTGATAACAGAGCACTGCAGTTTGTCCTTACAAAAAACAGCTAACCGACCACCTTTTAGAGCCTCTGTCTTGGCAGGCAGTATTATACCCAGAAATGGGTATAATACTGCCTGCCGCCCTGTTCAGCTCCTCCTCAAATTCGTCTAGCTGCAGGTTAACATGGATGTCAGTCTGATAATATGCAATCCCAATTCAACCATAAATTCTTGTACCATCCATGGGGAATCTTTGTTTTCGATTGCTAGTATAAAATTAAAAAAATAAAGATATGATCAACCCGATAATGAGCTGGCGTTGAGTTGAGACACCTCACCTCCAGTTTTAACTTATAAAATCAGTAATAAATCAACAAAGCGTTCCATCTTGGGGTTTCACGGTCTCCTTGTCAGGCCTGCTGTCTTTATCAGATCCCTCCAATAGTTAAGATAAGGGTCTAGCCTGGTAGGCATGTTATACAACAAAGTACAATACAAACTGCAAAATTATGAGGAAGCAACACAATTGCGAGAGTCCCGAAGTCTTGCCTTTATTTATTCAATGCGTTAATAAAATAAACAGTTCATTAAAATACCTAAAATCGAACATGTCCTCTTGTGTTACCAAATAATTTCTGGCTCTCAGGAAAGGTTTAAATAGTTTTGAGTTTTTTGTTGGGACATGATGTGGGCTTGGAGCATATCCCAGTTACCATTGGATGGGAGCCAGGCAAGTCAAGTTGCTAGTTAATCACAGGGCCACATGAAACACACAAAAACAAATCACACTCACATTCATGCCAATGGGCTATTTAGTGTCACCAACTCACCTACATGCAGCATGTTGGAAGGAATCCAGAGACAATCTACACAGACGCATGCAAACAGTCCCAGACCCAAAAACCACTTGGTGTGAGGGAACTATGCTGTTTGCTAGGTCACCATGATCAATCTGGAAGTTGACAGTTTGCAGGATCACAAAAACACAGCAATGTCTAATCTTGAGGTAATCTGATGAATCTCATGACAGAAAATTTAATTGTGTCACAGAGAGACATTCAAGTTTCTAATATCTTTCTGTACATTTTCTTGTAGACGAGAAAATCCTAATCATTTTCTCTACAGCTGCTTGTCTGTCTTGCGGATCATGGGACTGTTGGATCTCAAGTGACCCTGGGGGAAAGGTGGGGCACACCCTGGATAAGACACTAACTCATATCCCCATGAAAGTACAGGAACCAATTTTCCAGTATTACAAAATGTTAACCATTTACTGTACACACAAGTTCTGTTTGGAGTCAGCTGATACACAAACGTTTTCTAAAAGATCCATTAACTTTATGGGCCATTATAATTACATCCTGCTTCAAAGCAGCGATGTATTGTAATTATCAGTGTTAGTCCGTTTGTTTGTTCGTTCGTATATCCTCCAAATATTTTCGCAACCATTGCAGATAGAAAGATGAAACAAAAAGCACATTACTCAGGCAGCAAAGGGGATGGGAATAAGATGATGACATTGACCTTGAGAGAAGTAGGTCAAAGACAGTGCTTTGATCAATGACAGTAAGTCAGAGCACTAGCTTTGATCTTTGACCTATGCAATGTCAAAGGCTAGGGTAAAATTTTGAATTCAGGGGTGTTGCGGGACGTTGCAGTCTGTGACTACATTGGTTCTTGTTGGTAATAGTACGAGTGGATATACCCTTCAGTTGTTGAAATGAAAGTAGAGACTTTGCATGAAAATTGGAATAACTACAATTTTGTGGTCCTTTCTTCTCTGTGCTCCAAAGTCGATTCATACAAAGAGGTACAGTAGCTGTGCTTTATTTATTAAAGGAATTCAGTTGAAGAGGCAGATTGAGGGAGTGATAAACATGCCATCAAACACGTGCTCTGATCGGTGTTTTAGAAGCGTGTAATGGAGTGGTAGTACTAGGTGGGGGTCATCATTAACACTTATTTTTAGCCTGTCCAGATATAACTGCTGTCTTTGGCTCACCCTCAGCAGACTGGAGAGACAACAGGATCACAGCATGTTTCAAATCTGACATCAGCAAACTAAAGTCCAATGTTCACTTTGCTGTGTAGTAACTATCGTAAAAACCTAAAGAAGGAGAGATAGAGAGAGAAAAGAGACAGAAAAGGCACTATTTTTTATTATCTAGTACTGGCTCATGATAGGGATCTTTTCTGCAAGTCATTTTCATTTATGGGACAGCATGTTCCCACAGTTTAACTGGGCTTGATAGCAGCATCCTACCTGTCACCCACTTTGCACAATCCTCTCGCCAGCCATCAAAGGCAGAAACATCTGCATTGCCACAATATAGTGGCTACCATAAAAACATTATGTCTGTTTGAATAGTTTATTTGTGCTGTGCAGGATATTCCATGAGTGCCAGGCATGATAAAATGGATTCAGTCTGTGTTATGTAATGTTTTGCTTGAACTTTTAGCACCTGTTTATCCATAATGAATACTGATGATACTAAATTATACAAAAGTAGTGATACCCGTAATTTTGTATTTTTAATGAATGAAAAAACAAAATAGGTGAGTAATGCCAAGTAGAGCTCGCACTACAGAGTAGTAATAATGCATACTGTTTTGACACCTGCAGTTATGGTGGCTGTTGTTTATTGCAGCAATGCAGTCTTTCTGAGGTCTGAGATATTCCTCAATGCACAAATCCATAGAAACATCCCAAGACTTATGACTCATATTGCAGCCTCTGCTGTGCCACCTCTGGATTGGGGGTGATGTCTCTGATGTCAATTTTACACTCAGTAGGTTTATGACTTTGGTTTCCATTGCTTATTGTTAAATAATTTTGTACAATACCATCCGTGAAAATTTTCAGCTGTAGTAAGTATTCTCTAATTTTACAGAACAGTACTGTATATTTCCATCCATCCATCCATCCATCCATCCGCATATGGTATCAAGTGACTACCTACTAAAAGTCTCCGAAGAGATGAAGTCACACGTTTTGATGGTGCACGAATGGACGAGGGCGCACTGTATTCATAAAAAGTGAGCTCAGTCAATTAAGCAATCAATAATTTTTTCCTCATGTAGGCAATTACTTTCTATATAAATTAGAAAAATTTAGAGAGAGATGAGAGAAAAAGATTGAGACACAGGCTGAGAAACAGAAACGAAAAGAGAAGAAAATTGATGTGTAGGTTGTGTTAGTGAATGATTAAAAAGTGTTTACATGTGGAAAGGAGAAAGTAGAAAAGGAAATAAGAAAGGTTACTCACACACACACACACACACACACACACACACACACTAGACAATGATTTGAGAGAAGCCTTTAGCTTCACAGCATAGATCTTTCCATTGAGAATCTCTGTTTGGCTTTACCTCAGACCACTGATGAAGATTGAGAGAGATAAAGAAATGAGGACTTAGAGGGACATTGTGTGTGTACAAGTGGACTCTCCTTCCATATGCTTCCTACTCCTGGTTCTGTTGTTTGCTTTAATTTGCTCTGCTGGGCTCATCTTTGAGCGCATTGTTTATTTTGATAAATTGGAGGGGAAGGCCTGCTAATAAATCAGAACGTGTGATGAAGAAAAGCCTTAAATGGGATATTAAGATTTATATCGGAGAATCTGGATGTACGCTGACAACCACACAATTGCTCTCTCTTTTCCCTGTCTTTAATTCTCTCAGATACATGCGGTCTGTCTCCCTCTCCTGCTCTCTTTCAAATTGTCCTTGCTTTTTTCACTGCACCGACATGAAGAGTTCTTATCTGGACACTGGAAGATGGGGGAGTTTGTGTGTGTGTGTGTGAATGGGGGGAGGGGGAGCAGAGTAGGGGGTTCTCTGCTTCAGGTTTTGTGTTATTGGCTCAGTGGCTGAGAATGAATGCAACACACAGAGCTTCATTACAGGAGCAAAAGGGCTAGCTGTGCGACAGGATGCTGTGTAGCATGTTTGTGTGTATATCCCTGTGTGTGTGTGTGTGTGTGTGTGTGTGTGTGTGTGTGTATGTAGGTTTGTGTTGTACATCCTTATGTGAGTAGGTGCACGTGTGCTCCGTATTTGCTGCAAGATATAAGCTTGTCTTTGTCTGCTTGTGCCTTCTCCTAGGATTGTGTGCATTATTGTGTGTATGTGCATGAATGTGTGTGCCCTTAACTCTGATATGTGGGCGCACACTGTCAGTGACTTTTTATTTCACAGGTGAGGCTCTAACCCCAGGTACAGAGCTCTGCACAGAATAATTGCTTTGTTTCATCTGCACATATCACATTGCCTCTTCGCTCCAAACAAGTGACATCTATTTGTAAGTGAGAGTGTGTCTGCACACTTATGAAGAAATATCTAAAAAGATAAGATTGATTTAATCAGTACAGCTATATCTGGTTTACCCTACAGATCTGCACTGCAAACCTAGGAAACTGAGAGATTCCTTCTCATTCTTGGGCTCAAATTTAATTTAATCTCTTCCAACTATCAGTGAGGCATAACAAGCTAATTTGCCAGTATGTTGTAATGTTTCTTGAAGCTATTCTAGTCACATCTGCTTTCAAACATGCACAAATCGTCTTTGAAATGATGCAGCTATGCAAATCAGCAACACCAACTGTGATTAATTACCAATTCAGCATTTGACCATCATTTAATTCAGTTTCAGAGAACACAGCTCCAGTATCTGGTCCATTAGACTGTTGAGTAATGCTTTTAACTCTGTTCCCATAATTAAACCCAGTGTACAATTGAACACACAAAGGCAACTTACTTGTATTGCATAATGATTGCAATTAAGGGTCTCACACAAAGATGTGGCTGCTTTCGGAGTCGGTACGCATGACGCTGGCAATTAATTGAAAATGCAAATACACAAGCTGATGATTGAGAAGAGTGCTGGGTCTGCACTGCGTGAAAAGACTATCCGCCACACTTCAGAAGACTGGGAGGAGCGGTGGGGGGCTAGTGTTCCTTTAGAGAGGAAATCAAACCGATTGGATTTGAAGCATTGCCATGCTACTGGGGAGAGCGCGCAGTTTGCAGACACAGTGTGATATTGCAGACCCCGGGCAAAGACACAACAAGATGCTGATTAGACAGGATCATTTTGTGTAAAAAGAAACTTGTATATTCTGTATTTTATATATGCATAAGCTTTGCATTCAAATTTACCAATTTATAGCCTTTCTGTGAGCAGCCATGCTACTGAAAAAGATGCTTACAGCCTGCAAAATACTATCTGAAAGGTTGAAAGTAAAAAATATGAACAAACACAAACAAACTAAAAAGGCAAACACACACACACACGCACGCACACACATACACACTCACACACATAATAAACAACACCAGGTAAAATATTCACATTTCGCTTTCTTTCTCACCATCAGGGAAACAACATCATCATAAATAAATGTAGACTTTTTCTCAGTATTGTTAAAGCATCCCATTAAATCAAGAAACTGTAATTTTTAAAAAAATTTGTAACTGCTGTAAGTTACTTCTCCCAGTGCTGGTACTTTGCCGTTTGTGGAGGGGCATGCGTGCTTCCATGACCCTTGTAAGCTATACCGGCGGGGGAATCACACCCCTGGCAGGTTTAACCATGCCTGGCAGGTTTCGGGATAGAGGCCAGATGAAAGTCAGCACCTGCTCCTCCAGGTAGGGGGTTGGGCCCGAGGTTAACAACCCCACCCTGAAAAAAACAACACGTTACTGAAACAACGAGAAGAAGCCATTCCGGTATACAGTGGCGGAGAAGAGAGGGTACATCCTTGGATGTATCTATGACAAGGTAGGGTGAAATCCAGCAGGAAGCCCGACCCCTGATGACCCCAATTTTTGATGCCAAAGCCAACACCTGGAACGTGCGCACACTGTTTCAATGTGGGCGCATGGACCAGGTACTGAAGGCTATGAGGGACTATCACCTGGACATCTTAGGCGTTAGTGAAATGAGGTGGACTGGGCAGGGGCGCTTCGTGATTGATGGAGCAACTGTTCTTTTCTCTGGGAAGCAAGACCGTGGGTGATCCCATGGAGTCGGGATCACCCTTTCCAGCTGTGCAGTGCAAGCACTAATGGGATGGAAACCAGTGAACGATCGCATCATCACAGCGAGGCTCTACACTACAAATGCCAAAGTCACCATCGTGCAAGTCTATTCCCAAACCGAAGTCGCCTCAGAGGAGGACAGCCAGCTCCTTCTACAGCCAGCTCCAGGCCGTGCTTGATGAGATCCCCAACTATGACATCAAGATGTTGATTGGACACCTAAATGCAAAAGTGGATGTTTAAAGAAGGGGCCTCGATGCCACAGTGGGACCATACGGGTCTGCAAGCGCCACCAACGACAACGGGGAGAGACTGTTGATGCTGGCTAGCACCAACGGCCTCAGCTTTGGCAACATGTTTTTCAGGCACAAGCAGATACACAAGATGAGCCGGGTTTCACCTGGGAAGAAAACCCGAAATGAGCTGGACTACATCTGCATAAACACAAGGTAGCGTTCATCACTGCTAGATGATTGCTCACACAGGGGTGCAAACATAGGCTCAGACCAATTTCTTGTGGTGGGTAAAATCAGGCTGAAGCTAAAAAAGATGAAAAAAAGTGCAGCTCAAGAGACCCTATGCAGTGGAAAAGGTTAAGAACACCAACCTGTCGAGTAGCTACCATGAGGAGTTGAGGTAGAAGCTTTAAGTACCTCAACGTCCTTCCATCGAGGAGCAGTGGAATCTGTTCTCCAATGGCATCACTGAAACTGCAGAAAGTTTTATGCAGAAGAAGGGGCACCAACAAAAAGAGGTGGATAACAGAAAAGACCTGGGTATTGATTGATGAAAGGAAGATGCCAAAGGTGAAAAGAGACCAGAAGAGGAGTCTCCAATGCAGGAAGATGAAAGACGAGGAGTACAGGTGCTTGGACCGGGAAATAAAAAAGAGGTGCAGGAAAGACAAACGGAAGTGGCTGGAGGAGAAAGCTAGAAAGGCAGAAGAGGCAGCAGGGGAAAACAACAGTAAACAGAATGCTGGCATGGAGCAAGAAGGGCCGCTAGTGACTGGAGAAAAGTAATGCGCAAGGCTGATGTATAAGGCCAGTCAGTCCCTTAAAATTAAACCCTAATGTCAATTTTTTACAAGGACTTCTCCAAAATTCAGTGGTATCATTTTTGACACATGCTCAATTCTTTTACTAATATAAATGGAAATCCATTGAGTAATGCATCTGGAAAGTTTAAAGACATACTCCTGCTTGAATTTCCACCTTTTCATGGTGGGGGAGTTTACCTGAATGATCCTCAGAAATATGTTGTTTGGGGCTTTATGCTCCTAGTAGGGTCTCCCATGGCAAACAGGACCTAGGGGATGGATGGATGGATGGATGGATGGATGGATGGAAGACAAAGACAAAGTTGAACTTCATGGATCACTCTTCATTGAGCCTGTTATGCTTCTTCCTTTTTATGCAGGAGGAAATGAGCTTCACATTGATCTTCAAGTTGAGTTTTTCAAAAATATTCTCCCTGAAATAACAAATCAATATGACCGCCCTAGTTTCCACCTCCTAAGAAGAATGAGCATTACATTGTCCTCAGGTGCTACAATATGATCGCAATTATAATGCATTATATTTAAATCCATCCAGACTCAAAATCCTTCTAGAAATGACATCATTCCAGCTCTGAGGTGTCATCACAGTCTACAACTAACGAATATTTTAGACAAACTCACAAATAGAATATTGCACTGTTCTCTTCATGCGTTCTACTTCCCAAGTGTTAACATGAATTAAACAGCCAGCCAAACTCCTTTTCAAGAGCCAGGAAGTGATCGACCTTGCTCCTTTAATAAATTTCCACACAGCAGTTTACTGGCGGTGACACTTTTTAATTGGAGTGAAACTAAAATAAAATACAAAAAACATATGTAAAACATCGCTATAAACAGTTTAAACAATTTGCAATTAACTTAATGAACACAGAACAGGTAAGTAGGCAGCTGTAAGGTTGTCTTCTAAACACATACAAATAAAGTTTCTAAATACAAATAAACTCCACAAAATGTCCGCAAACATAAATAATTAAACATAAAGAAAAACAGCTACACTTACAGCTACTGCTTTCTGGAGGATTGACATGGAGGACTTGATCGTGACGTTGTAAACACACTCGATGTCGTCACGCTCTTCGACTCCGCTCGCATCGCTACTCTACTTCCTACTTCCTGTTTGCGTTTCCTGCTACCGCTAAGTGTCGTTCCTTCAAAATAAAAGCATCGCGATCTCTCTAAAAAGCGAATAAAACAATAATAAAACACATTTATACAATTGAACTGATATTTTAACATTCTAAAAACGTTTAACAAACTCAGGGCAGAACAAATATAATTAAATTAAATTAATATTAAATTAAATATAATTCTCCATCCCACATAATCACAATGTTTCGGAAACTCAACCACAGAAAAATACTAGGCTTTAGCACTGTGACCTTGTGTTCTTGGGCCATGCACAGATGACATGATTGATGCCAATTCTGATATATACTGTTCTGGCAGGGGCCCTGAGCACTTTGGCACAGGGTTCTGGGAAGGGACTACCGGTTACTTGGAACAAAAGGTATTTAACTTTACATCTTTCCATCAACATCTATATTTTCCTCCTCCGAGTATTGGAGGTGAACCATGTTGTAAGGTGGTAAGTACTGTACACACACACACACACACACACACACACACACGCACACACACACACACACACACACACACACACACACACACACACACACACACACACACACACACACACACACAGACAGACATACAGGTGTATGTCTGTGTGTGTGGTGACATATGGTGGATGAAGTTGTCAGACCCTTGCATGGCAGTGCTGTAGGCCCTTGTTGAATGGCTGCTTCTTGTTAACATGTTAATTAACTTACTTGTTCCTCCTGCTTAGTAATTATAGTCAGTCTGGACCAGGAAGCATCAGGGGCGACTGATTGCAAGACGGAAGAGCCCTGGTGGTCTATAGAGCATATACCCAAGACTGCTATGAATAAGAACTGTCCATGTAGAAATCCATGAAGAGATATAACATAACAGCACGTATTAAAAAGATTTATAGTGAGGCTTTGTGTAATTAAGACTCTTCACACTTAAACAATGTTTGCTGATCATTTTTTTCAAATCTTAAAACTTTTGTCACAGTCACACTTACAGACACGTCTGGAGGTGAACATTACAATCACAATCAGACCTGTTTGCCACTCAGAAGCCTCATGGCACGGCTGGTGTTTTAGGGACTTGCTCTAGGGGTCCTCAATGGTGGTAATGAATACAAGGCAAGTGATGCTCTTTCACTGCCCCCACACTGATTTATTCTGACTGTCTGGGGATCAAACCCATGGCTTCTCAGTCAAAAGCATTAGATTTTTAATGTGTTTTTGCCACAGTTAAATAAAGCCATTGACTTCCATTAGTGTGAACATTAAGTCATTCATTAAGTCATATGCTAGCCTTACATTATTATTGAGGGATAATGTGGGCCAAACATTGATTATTTTTGAAAGTGTTCACTGTGTGTCATGAAGACAGTAGTGAAACTAGGACAGTTAAGACCTGGTCTTTCCTTTGATGGATTCAACACACAGGCTTTCTAAACCAGACTACATTTTCTAGTTTGCTAAGATAGCTGTGTTGTAAAGTACAAGGGATTTATTATAAATGCACCAAAATACGCAAAACCTCTACAATGACCCTGAAAAATGGAATTAGGAGAGTTAAAATATGCAGAGTTTGGAAATGTTAAAAATAGCAAAAAGTCAGATAACCACGCAATTTATGACAAAAATCAAGATGTTGTATGAAATTAACATACTTACAAAAGCAGGCAAGAATGCATAAAACATGTATTAAGCACAATAAACGGACCATAGATAAGTGTTTGGAAAGGTGGTGTAGTAGTGATGGGGTTTCTCTAACTTCACTGTTATCTCACCCCCTCCTCCCGGAAGGATGTGACCGGTTCATTTGCTGTAAGTGTCTGACAGAGCCGATTAAGAGCAGTTTGTTTTATGGACATTGGCTAATTGAGTTCGCTAGATTGCTGCCACTTTCTCACTCTGAATAGAAGATTACATATTTCCTTTTCATATCTTGGCACCACTGCTGCACGCCCATCCATCTCCATCCCTCCTTTCTTCCACTCTCCCTCTACCAATATGTAAGGTGATAAGGGGCTTTGGTCGTATGTCTAATTAGTGCTCCTTTCCATCACTCTCCTTCTGCCTTGTTCTCTACTATATATCCTTGCCCCAGAGACCTTGCGTTGCCTCTCCTCTCTCTGTCTCTGACCCCTCCTTCTCATTATCTCCTCCTCTTCCTCCTAGTCTTCGTCTTTGCACCACTCCATCTTTTTACACCCTCTCCATCTGTCATTATTCACCCACCCCCTTCCTCTGTCCCTCTTTTTCTCTATAGTTCACCCCTTTGCTCCTCCACCTCTCCCTCTACTGCTCTCTCCTTCTCAATGAGTTAATTAGGCTCATCTCTGGTACCCTCTTGCCAAAGTCTGTGCCCACAGGGCCAGTCACAGCACTTCATTGATGGCTGGGGGGGAGGGTGTCTCTATTTTTAGAAGACAACTGAACGAGAGGAGCATGGGAGAGAGGGACAGCTGAAGGTCATTTGGTATTTTCGCTTAGAAAATATATCAGAATGCATGAAATAAGCAGTAGAGAGAAAGAGAGTGAGATAAGGCAACAGATTGCACAATTTCTGCTTATAATGGCCATAAAATATAATTTCATGGAGAAAGGAAGATGATCACTTAATAGTTTACTTATGCCTGAAAAATTAGGAAAAGTGCTTTCTTTACCCTGTTTCTAATAGATGCCACATGTTGGAGCAACAGCCCATTGTGTGTCATCATAAATTGAACTCTCTAATGAGCCGAGCCCTTTGAGAGCTCTGCAGGCATCCTTTAATTCCACAGACAATGAGGCACTAACACCGTGGCTCATTCCCCAGGGAGCCATCCATAGTAAAAATGTACATCTTCATGTGAAGTACTTTGAAAATTGCTTAAGGAACTCATTTGAGCACCATTGTTTTCAATGCGAGGACGACAAAACCATTTCAGTTGTCTAAAAAGTGCTGTTGGGCTAAAATGTTTGCGGTGATTATTGTGGTGATTATGCAATTTAGTTGTGAGTGGTTTAATGTTTAGATGCTGAGTTTTGAACTGCCAGGCAGGAGGCCTAGAGGAAGACCAAAGAGGAGGTTTATGGATGTAGTGAGAGAAGACATGAAGGTAGTTGGTGTGAGAGAAGAAGATGTAGAAGACAGGGTTAGATGGAGGCAACTGATTTGCTGTGGTGACGCCTGAAGGGAAAAGCAGAACAGAGAAGAAGAAGATGCAATTTAGTTGTGGAATTCCAGACAAAGACAAATCACAATGCACAAGTATATTTTTCTAATACTGATATTATAGGACCGGAATGAATAATTCCTCATACTAAGGTTATTTAGAATGGAACCACGAAAGGTCTGCTCTTCTGTAAGGGAAAATTCCAATCTGCAAAACACTGTGTGCAGCATAAGAGAAACAGCAATGAGGGATGACAGAGGTATACACCATATGTCACTGCAGTATTGTAAAGTGGGGCCAGCTGTACAGCAAACAGCCTTTGCATATTTTCCCTGTGAAAATAATGGCATGATTACAGATGCATGTGCAATCCTTTATTTAATGCATCATTATTTGCCTTAAGATGACAATGATGCTGTTGGGTTGCAGAAGTCTTATTGAAGACTGAATTGTTATGAGGCAATGACAGTACTCCACAGAGTAACAGATGTCCTCTGCTTTGCCACATGCTGCCAAGCTGACTGTAGATGCATTTTCTTACCACTTCACTAATGTACTAACCATCAACTGTAACAAACAGTAAAGTAATGTACCCATGCCTGAGATGAATAGAGACCAAATGAATAGCAGAAACTGTGTGAAACAAACCACCAGGAGTTCATTTGCTCTTCTCTCTCTAATAAACAAAGCAATCACTGACAGTCAGAGACACAATTATGTGGTAATTACACAAAATAATATATTTTTCCTCTCTGCCCTCTCACAAGCACTCCCACAAATTGCAACAACCCCCACCAGCCTCCTGCGTCTCCTGTGTAACTGCATGTGCAGACACATGCTCACATGTCCTGAAAAATGCAGGACTGTACACACACGTAAACAGAAAAATACACTGATTTATGTTAATTTATTTGAGCACGTGGTCACTCACAGCAGCAGGACTCAACCCTGGCCTCCCAGAGCTTATTCAGCAGCCAAGTCGAGTCATAGCAGAAATCTCCTCAATCTTCCCAAATGTAACCTCGTACTAATGAACTGATTTGTATAGGAGTGTGCAGTAGAATGACACAGTGGGGAATGTTTGGTCTCTGAACCCCCACCCCTCCAATGTTTTAAAAAATTCTCCAACCTTCCAGCTCCTGTTTTGCACCCGACTGTCATCTCATATAACTTTTATCTCCTTCTGTTCCTTCACGCTACATGAGAATCACTAATTTATTTGATTACAGTTATTGACCTCAGCAGCCTCTTGTTGTTCCGACTGTTCCCCCCATGCCCACATGGTGTGCTGGCATGGGCCCCACGAATGATTTCACCACACTGTCTCTGCATGGGCAGCTCCCAGTGCTCAGGCTAAATGTGTTCAATGAGAGCAGTGTTGAGAGTTTCTTAAAGTAACAGCAAAAATTGAGTGTTGCATTTTGTGCCTGTCATCAGGGGTTTTGTGTAACTGCAATCATTCTCAGGGGTGTATAAAATGCTATTACAGTACCACTGACGGTTAACTCTTGATGTGGATATTGGATAATATGATCAAAAAATTGTTGTAAAGAAACTGTAAGAACACCGGCAAGATCATCTTCTTGTGTCGACCATTTATAACATTGACAAACCTTCCTTCAAAGAACATAAACCATGCTCCGGGTCACATTGGAGCTACTAAAAGTCAGTAAATAACTTGTAGACGTTTGAAGGCACATACCTGTATGTCTATTGGGACTGAATGGACAGTTTGAAACAACAATGTGCCACACTGACTGTCACTGTATTTGTTGTATGAATTGGTGAAAACATATTGTAATGAGAGGTTGTTTTGTTGGTTCCTGGGAGAGGAACTAAACAAGCCAGATGGTTTCTACTCATCAGCCTTGTTTGTTTCTTTTTTTTGTTTTTTCAGATGTTGCTGATGATGCAAATGAGATGAAGTTGGTGAAATCTGTTGTAATGACATGTCCAAAAAATAAATTAATGAAATCAATGAAATTAAATAAATAAATACCGATAAATAAAAATTGAAGGAGAAATACTATCACAAGAAAGGTGAGACATTCCACACACAGTTCCCTCTTTTATTCTGAGGCATCGTGTGAGGCCCATGATTGGAGCTACTGGCACTGAAAACTGCCTTGAGGTCATTGTTTTTTTTTCTCCTTCTGCCAATTTCAGCCGAAAATGACAACGTGTCTATTACTGGTCAGGCTAAAGCTCTTCAGGTCTGTTATTGGGACTTATTAATATTTCAGATCCCCTTCCTTTATACTGTATTTACCCTTATCTGGACAGGTACGAGCCACATTATATGCCAGACCTTCCTTCCTTCAGGCAGGCTTTTTATTTAACAATTCCACATTTTTCTCATTCTATTTCTCAATTTCAAACAAGACCTTCGGTCTTTCTTTGTGCCCAATCTCTGTCCCAACCCACACTCCTGAAACTTTGACTCCCACATAGATGAGAGTGTCTTGAAATAAACAAAGATCAAATGCAGAGAATAGAACAGCCTTCCTGTCTTCTACTGCTATACTGTGCCATACATTACCATGGTAAGGTCTCATGCTGCCATGTAACCTCACAAACAATTGCTTGCTCACATAGATACACACAAGAAGAAAGGCTGACACTCAACACTGGGGAGACTTTGCCTTATTGAAAGTTAAATGCCACTAATGGGGTGATTCTGCACATACAACGAATTCAAATTGCCTGCTGTGCTTAACACACTACAATTGAGCACACCCATCAAACCTTCCCCTTGTGGCTATCTGTACTATTAATGAAGATATTTAGAGCAGGTTGAGTGATGACATTTTCATGGGCAGCTGTAGACAGCTTCCATCTGTCCCGAGGCATACAATGGTCGTCTGTTTGCTGATTTGGCAATCCATTCTTTTGGAGACAACATGAAAGGGAAATGAGGTATGTGTGCTGGGAAACACAATTTGTGACCACATGATAGTGACAAAAGGATTCCATGTTAATGTTTACTGGAACACTGAAAGATTGAATTAGGTGTGTATTGTTGTAAGGTGTAATAATTTATTTATTATCAATAAGAAGTTATTGAAGGATTTTTTTTTTTCATGTGCTGGACTTTTTGCGTGGCAGTAGCTCAGTCCAGTAAGTCTTGGGCTGGGGACCAGAGGGTTGCCGGTTCAAGACCTGTGTGGGCCAAAACATTTGGAGTGTGAACTGGCAATGGGGGGTGCCAGTTCACCTCCTAAGCACAGCCGAGGTGTCCTTGAGCAAGGCACTATCAAGCAAGGCACCCTATTTGCACACTATACGTGTGCAAATAGGGTGAAAAAAAGTAATTTCTCAACATGGATTATTAAATGATAGACTGATTACTTCATAGTTTTCTTCAACATGTTAGATCATTTCCATCTCCCGGAGTAGGGGACCAATCAACAACATAGAAGGATCACTTGTACGACTTTTGTCACCAAAACAATTTTACAGTAACTAAAGGTCACAATTGTTCAGTCATTCATCTTCGTAGCTCCCTTCTTTAGCTATCTCTCTGTCTCTCACTGTCTTTCTGTCTGTCTGTATGTCTATTTAACTGCCTGCCTGCCTGCTTGTCTGTTTGTCTGTCTGTCTGTCTGTCTGTCTCTCCCTCTATCTGTCATAGAAATATTAGTTTACCAAACAGTAATTGAAAACAAAATCCTTCAATAACTTCACATTTCTTTATTTCTCTCTTTTTTCAATCTGTTATATATTTTTTTATTCCTCTCTGCACTAAAATAGCCCATCCCTTGCTACTGACTTGCTACTCCCTCTCCCCATGTGCATGACTTTCTCAGAGTAGCTGTACTGTAGCTGGGAGGGTTGGGGTTCTGTCTGGCTAATGGATGAGGGTGTGCATGTTGCTATGGTGCTACCTGGTGGGGATTTTTCTGCAATGGGAGGTCAATCCAGCAGCTTGGCAATATGAGAACAGAGAGGAGGAGGAAAGTGGTGTGTGTGTGTGTGTGTGTGTGCGTGCGTGAGTGCATGTGTGCGTGCGTGCGTGTGTGTGTGTGTGTTTCTGTATAGATGATGATGAAGAAGAAGAAAGAATTTATTTCTCCCTGTAGAGAAATGATTTTTCCACTTTTTAAAAAAATCTATTTTCACATGTGCTATATATGTACAGGCCCCTGCACACAGATGCACACAAACGCATGCAGGTGCACACATACACACACAAGAGGGCCTGTAAGCATGCAATTAAGTAGAGGATGATATGATGTTACAGTGCCGTTGTGTTGCGCCCAATGAGCAACGTTTTGGCGGATGGTGCCTTGCTCAAAGGCACCTCTGCAATGCTTAGGAGGTTAACTGGCACCTCTCCCACTGGCAGCCAACACTCTAAATATTTGTGGGTCTTGAACCAGCCAATCGCTGGTCCCCAGTCCAAGACCCAGTGGACTGGGCTACTGCCACCCAGGGAGGGGCCCTCCTATTGCACAAATGCAGTCACAGACAAGCTCAAACAAATCCTTGCAGGCATGCAGGCATCTAAGCAAATACACACAGAAATTCACATACACACGCACGCGCGCGCGCACGCACACACACACACACACACACACACACGCTTACATTTTCCATTCAGTAGAATTAAATCTCAGCGTTTTCAGAGACGCTGCAGTTGAATTATTTATGGCTATCCGTCTGCAGGCCTGGCAGTAATAAAGTTACGGCTGAGACTAATTTGCAGTTTGATGAGGTGGGCTTTTAGCAGTGGATACTGGGCCAACATTAAGTACATATTGTTTATAAAGATTTGATTACCTTTTTATTGTTATTGTTATTGTTATTAATGCACTGGGTGTGTGTGCATTGAGTGTAAGGGAGTTTACCCCCTCCTGGTCTGTTTTAGACAAAACACAAAACCTGCCCAGATCACAGCTGAAACTGAATAAGCAGTGTGCGGGGAACCATTAAGATATATACTGGATGTAATCTCTTCACTTTAAAAATCCAATAAAAGTGGCAGCTCAACACCTTTTATAGGAACCTGGAGGCAATTTAATACTAAATACAGAAGCCTTAGCTGTGAATCAGCTGTGAGTTGGACCTGTTCCTCTCCGCTTGCACAAACACACACACACACACACACGTACACACACACACACACACACACACACACACACACACACACACACACACACACACACACACACACACATGCATCAGCTTTGGTCTGTTGACATCGACACACGCATATAGACGTGAATACTGAGTTTCACAATAAGAATGATGGCATTGATTAAAGAACATTTTCATTTGCAAATTATCCAGATAAAACCAAATTACACTATTTTCCCTTTGACAAGAGAAATGGGTATGCTTTAAATTCTGTGTATAATTTAATGGAGTGTTGTTGGCATATAAAGTAAGAACTTTCACAAGCTATAAAAGGCTTAAAGCCTATAA